>NC_068944.1:46176894-46221894 GCF_026419915.1 Harpia harpyja
ATACTGTTTTCAGACTTCATTGAAGCCTGGTGTACTTATCACTCTTTAATATTATACTACAGCACATTTAAAAAAAAGGCATTTTTATTTATGACCATGTGAACTCCTCTGTTATGATACTTACTGAACTGCTATCACTAAAAGCGTCTTCATTTCTTAAATTTTCTGGTGTCAAATTTCAAAATAATTTGAATACTACACAATGAAGGGATATGTGCTATAAAATGCTTGTTGTGAAGCACTTGTTTTAATTATTAGTTTTATTCCACAATATCTTAAACCTGGTAACTAAATGCGCTTATATGCCCGAAGCCATATATTTATGAAAGAGTATAAAAACAAACACATGTGGATTTGTGTCTGCGCAGGTACACATACATCCGCACACCCACACAAACTCATGCATGCACATACTAAGGGTCAAATATTTAAATTAAAACCTATGTACATATATCTTTTAGGAAAATGGTCAACAAAGAACAAAGGAAAAGTGTCTTTGTCTTAAATCACTTATTTTTCTGAACGCACTAGCTGGCAGTGCACAGCTATGGTTTCTTTTGGTCTAAGGAAAGATTGCCATCTATTGGATGACCTTGGAAAAGAACAGGTTTTTACTATGTATGTGCTCTGTAATTCATGAAAAATCGTAATGAAATTGCAGACTCTGAGCTTAAATTGTATATGTTACAATTGTGAAATGGTAGAAAAGCTGCTATCTTTTCAAAACTGTGATTTTGAATTCTAGATTAACTTACATTGCAAAATACAAAGGCAATAGGTGTTTGCTTTAGAATGAACTAAATACTGAATGTGTATGTACAGCAAGATTTGGTAGCAGTTTAAATGTTTGCAGAATGTTGAATCCCAGTTCCTTTATTTAAGTTTATTCGAATACAACGAAAGAGACTTAATCCAGCTATTAATATATTTATGGTATATTTTCCTCTCAAGATTTGGGAACTGAATGATGCTCTTCTCCTGAAAACAATATTTGTCCAGCTCTTACAGAAGGTTGCACTGCATTATATTTAAAACAAAAATATCACTCAGCTTGGGTTTAAAATGAAATGCTTTTTTTTTTTTTTTATCTTTCAGCCCAAGAACTTGCCAGTCAAGATGAAAAACTTCTTCTAATGGAATCCAGCTTGAAAGCAACTCAAGAGCAGCTAAGTGAGCAAATAGCAGAAACAGTTCGCCAAGCACAGAACAGTAGAAAATCACAGACAGAGCTGAAGACCCTGAGAGAACGTATTATAACTTCTGAAGAAGAAATTAGTGCTTACAAGTGAGTTACTGCTTTTTCGGTATTCAAGAAACAGAAGACATTAAAGTCAACAGTAAATCCTTTTAATATGTACTGTATTAATAATTTGTCTCAGGTAAGATGTAGTGTAAATGTGTGTGTTCTATAACTCTATTGAATAAACTATTAAATCTAAATGATTGATTAATGTATGCTTTAAAATATATTCTACATTTAAAAAATTGAATGTTGATAAAATACTATTATTAGTGGTCTGTTTTACTTTTGAAATCAAAGAGATTCTGTAACGTTGAAGTAGAATAGTATGTGTAATTATTTATTACCTATCTATTAATGGTATTCTCATCTTCCTCTTTTTAGAGACCAAAGGTTACATATGGGTCTTATTGTCTTTCTTTTTTGTTAAAGAAGCTGCCTCTAAGCAAGACACTACCAAATTAAAGGAAATTTGGTGTTTCAACTTTTAGTCACAACAGCAAGGCGCCTATGAGGTAGCTAACAAACAAACAAACAAAACGCAACCATACTGTATACTTTAGAAAAGTTTACACTGAAAAAAGTACTTCTGCTCTTATCAGCCAAATTTAGTATCTATTAGATTCAATGCTAACTCTTGGGATTTAATTAAAAAGTACCAATGTTCAAGAATTAGCTTTTATAATTAGCTTAATGTTAACTATATTTTTATATTGAGCCACAAACTGATTCATTAGTCAGATTTTTCAAGATTTAAAGTATGGTAAAAATCACTCACTTCAGTTGATTCTTTTTACATGCAGACAGTTACTCTCTTCTTACTAAAGTTATGTTATATTAAGCAATCACCAAGTATACAGACAGAATCTCAAGCTGTTTTGTAATATCACAGAGCAGGATGAATACTTTATACAAGATAGCCTGACTGCGAAAAGAAGTCTGTTCGTTTGGTGGTGGACTGAACATTTAAAGCTAAATGTTTTATCTCAGATTTATGTCAAGCATCAAAGACTATCTATCTCAAAAATCTCCTCTGAGAGAAGGTTTGCTAAGTTCAGATGCAATAAACATCATGTGTCTAAAATCAAAATATGATAATGTATGCTCAGTGTAAATGCCTTTTAGACTGGAACTTCGTCCTTTTCTGTAGTTCAAATGTTTTAAGTTAGTTTTTCTGCTGAAGACTGGGAAAAGCTTCATGGAAAAAAACATTGTCTTCAGTAATGTGTCTTCATTTCTTTAAATAAAATAGCTTGGTGGTTTTCAACCTGTAGTTATATCTCTAAAGACATTACTGGTAGTTCTCTAGGGAGAACAGTGGCACTGATATACTTTCCTAACCTATCTTGAATCTTTTGCCACAGTGGTTTTCTTAACCATTTCAAGAGATTCTTCAGTTGCCAAAATGCCATGTTGTTATGCCAATTCTTGTAGATACTTCTTTGAAAATAAAAAGGTTACAAACTTCTAGGACTACTGGTTGTGATAGGTTAGTGTGAGATGAGAGGGGGGGTTGGGGATTGAAACTCCCAGCTGTAACTGATCGATTGTGTGATAAAATACAGCTTTTGCGAGAGCAGGAATTTTGCAAAAGTTCAGTGAAATGAGTTTCACTAATGTTGAAATAGAAGGCCAAATGATAATCATTAGAAGACTTTCAGAGGGACTTTTTAATAGTTTTCCATTATACTTTGTGTTAACAAATAAAACTTGAATAGATCTGTTAACATGCAAAAATTATTAACTAACCTACCTTTTTCTGCTCTATTTTCTGCGTTTGTTCAGTGGCTTTGGAAGTTTGTTACTTTAGTACATAAGCATAATAAACTTTGAGTTGGGGAATCTTTTCTTAGCTCTATAGATTATAAAAATTATTTTTTATTGACTCTTCGGTTAAGCTTTAAATTTTAATTTTTGATAACATTGCTTTTGAAAAGTACTCTGACTCATTACTGCATGATGACAGTCAGTGAAGTATTTGTTGAATCTGGAAAATTAAACCTGCAGATTTAAAACAATAGCTTTAATAAAGTTGAACTAATAAAGCTAAAAACTGGACAACAAAGTTGGAGATTTAAAGTATTGAAATTCCCCTTTAAAACAACATCTTGCTGTGTACCTGAAAACAGTCATGCTGTGCCAGTCAGTATCATCTGCTCTGTTCTGTTCCTTGGGAGACAGAAAGAACAATGGATCTCTGTCCCCTGGGTCTTCTGGGACAGGGAATGTCATAAGGGTTATGTTCAGTCATGAAGGGTACTGCATGTGTTGTAAAGTAGCATCCCTTTGGTGCTGACTTATTCAAAGTCATACAGTCCTGGACTTTACTTACCTTCCTACTTAGTGAATCTGGCAAATGCAGCTGGTATCAAGGCGAGAGCATAGGACCATACAAAGAAAAATGCAGCACAGCATAAAATGGTCAGTTAAAACTACACGGAGAGCTGATATTCTGCTATAGCTGTTGTGGGGCCTTTTGGGGCAAAAGTCCATCTCTGTATGCTTTTATTTCCTTGTTGTGAAATTGTACATTAATAGTTATTTTTCCTGGAAGTGGTAAAAAAAGGCAATGGTTGACTAGGATTTAAAAAAACAATAAAAGGTCCACTATATTCATTGGTTTGCCAGAATAAAAATATTTAGTTTTAAAATAGAATAAAAATATTTTCTGCTAATTTCACAGGATGCCTAAAATACATGTATTTCAGAGGGAAACAACTGAAAGTTTTTAGAAGTCACAAGCTTTGTTTTTTGTATACTTATCCTGGATGAAATAAACCTAAGGTAACAACCCCCCACCCCACGCCCAATATAAGCCTGTTACACTTGAAAGATTTGTTCGGAATGTCCAGTGGGAACCTGGAAATCGTAATAATTTGTAGTATCGATTGTGTGAAGCTATGCAGCTGGGGCCTCTAGTGAATAGACAGGAATAGACATTTTATTGATTAACTTTTACAGTCATATTTTCAGGACTGTGCTGCAACATAATTTTCACTTCCCAGCTTTGTGCTGCTGCATCATGAAACTTGGATTCTTCTCTCTTAACATTTACCCACCTGAGGGAAACAGTATGGACTTGTCTTTTTTAAGCTGTGCTCTGCAGAAATGCATAATATTTGGTGCAGTGAATTCTTCTAAATTTCCCCTCTGCTGTCACAATAAAATGAAAAATCTTCACAAGTGATGTTAGTAAGTATTGCATAAGTTGAAAGTTGAACCCTCCCCCCACCGTATACTAGATGCTATTGTGTAATACCTTCTAGTAATTCTTATCCTTCTTTGCATTTTCATTTTTATTTTCTAAGTGGCTAAGATTGTGGCAAAAACAACCCCCCTCCTTACACCCACAAATTTCAGAAGTGCTTAAAGAAATTTGCCCCATAATGAAAAAGGTGTTTTTATTACTTAGTGGAATTTTAATAGGAGAAGGCAGAATGCTCCCCTGAAAATCTGAAATAAATCACCAGTAAAAACTGATTTATTTTCAGGAGTTACATCCTGCATTAACTACGATTCTTTATAAAAATACTGAGCGGGCAGGGTTTTGGTACAATTACTAATCAATCATTAAAAAAATATATGTGTACATACTGAAGACTTAAATAGGCAAAGCTTAGAAGCCATTATTTTGCATTTCTGAAATTATTCATTTCCAGGAAAGAACAAAAATGGCATTGGGCAAGGAACAGTTGCATATTTGCTGCTTTTTACAGTATGGGTTACTTTCTACATCAGATGCCTGAGCCATTTCTCTTTCATGCACATACACAATTACCAGTGAAAATCCTGATCCGTTTTTCTTCATTTAGTGACTGTTTATTATTAATTACTCTGTGTGTTTACTTTCACTTGGACCATGTTTTTCACATAAGTTTAATATTGACTTTCACAAAATAGGCCAAATATTCACCACCATCATCACTGGTGCTAATATGATTTAAACCTCTGTCATCCCGTTATTTTTCTAAGTTATGCTAATATTAATGTCTTCTAATGATATAAATGTTTAAGATATTTGTGGTCATGTCCCCTTTTGTCCTTCTCCTCTCATCAGAGACATCACGGTGTGCACCATATGGAGCTACAACTGAGGCAGAAATGCTCCCAGCCATTACAAAAGGTTCACTTCGTTTACCATTGTCACGCTTATGACTGAATAATTCCTATTTTCTCTTAAAAAATCAGGAAAAGTGGGGAGAACTTTAAGGTAAGAATAACAGCATCAAAGAAAGAGGAAGAATAGCAGCTTCTCAAGGCCTCTGTGTTGACTGGACCTGGAATAACCTGGAAAAAGACAAAATAGTCTCAATTAGGTAAACTAGAAAATTTAAAGTGGTAAGTTCCTTTTTGTGCATGGAAGAATAATACATTATCTACCAAGCTGAGTAAAGTAGAAACAGATCTTAATGGCACTCTAGGCCTCAGTCTTTCAAACATCTATGAATGTGAGAAGTTTCACGGAACTGATTACCCTATAAACATGTGAAAAGCTGTTCACAAGTTTCCAAGATTGAAGATGAAAACTCTTTTAATATTAAGTATCGCTTATGATTTTATTTTGTGTATGTGACGCTTTATTATAGAAGGTAAGTAGTGAATTATGACGTAAGTATTACAGGAAATCAGTGAAGTGACTGACTCTGTCATTAAATTCAGATTAAAGTAATGGAAATCCAAATTAATGTTTTTGTGTGTGTGTGTGATTTAGTTAAAGAAAGGGGAAATGGTATTCCCTTTTCTAAACATTTGTGGAGATGTTTAAATGAGATCAAAGTATTAATTCAGTAAGTTTTATATGTTCTAGGTGGATAATCTCCTAAGTGCTCAGGACTGTGAATAGCATGTTAACTGCATTGTTAGATATGATATTTAGTTTCTTTTTCCTTTTCTATTTTGGCATATCCATTCTACGGCTTCTTACAGCTATGATAAACTTTCCATTATAAATTAAGCAAGGTAAACTTTAAAATTTGTAGGAAATTAAAAAACTTGAAATATTTTAAATATTTATCTATATAAAATGTTTCTCAGAGAGTACAATCTTTTACACTGCACAAATTCAGGACTAATTTCAGTTAAGTTCTTGAATTTGATTGGAGAATTCTAAGGTTTACCGTGACATAGCTGAAGGCTGGTTGTCTCCATTACTTCATCTGTTTCTCTCAGAGAAATTGAAAATCTGAAAAATTTGAATAAGCTTGTACCATTTAGTTTGATTTTAATGCAGAAGACATAAAACTATAAACATAAAACTATGAAGCTATAGCTAAGAAGTCCACGAACCCTTTGTTTTCTAAAAATTACTGGAAAAATGAAGACCTGAAGTAAGTGAAAATTTGTGTTTATTGACTTTCACAGTACCTATGACACAAATACTTACATAAACGGATTAAATAATAACAATGGTATAGGAGATGACTGTCCAGGTATAGGATATGATCCTATACATCTGTGTCTTCCCAGTAACTATAGTTACTACTGGGAAAAGATGAATTGATTGCAACGGAAATCTACTTGACACTAAGCATTTGCAGTGGCAGGCAAAATTATTTAAGAAAAGAGAATATAAAATTAAGAAAGACAGATGGACTCATAAGAGTGAAATACAAATAGTCTGAATCAGGATTGATTTCAACATAATGTGGTGGAGGAATCCCCATTTATTGATCAACTTTAAAGCCCATGCACAGCACTTAAAAAGATAAAGTAAGCAAGGTCAGATAATCAAAGCATTTAAATAGTAAAAACAGCAACTGCCACTGTAGACTGCTAAAATAAATCCATAATACAAATTGCTTTAGCAAAAAGTGGATGAGCAGCTGATCTTCCTATTGAACTTTTATACTGTTCAGTGACCACACTGGGGAAAGGATTGGGACAAATGCCTTGAAGATCAATATTGAGTGAGATGTAGCAGGGATTCATTCTGAACATGAAAAAATTACAAGTATGAGAGTAGAGATCTTGTGGAAATGTCATCAAGAAAGGACTGTTCTTTTAAAATATCACACATATTATACGAACATGACATTCATTGATATTCTATTTTGATGTCTGAGCATTGAAAGCTTATTAAATCAGAAATTTAGTTATTGCAAAACATGAATATAAGACAAAGAGAACTAATAATTTTAGTGAAATTACTTCTAAGAATTTAATAACTTCTGTCTTCAAAACAAGGAGACTTTTAAACATATTAATTAATATAGTATTCAGCTGAGGCTGGTACTTTCCAGGCATATGTATTTTAAGTTTTTTGCTGAATAGACATGGCAAACCAGAACATTTTATTGTTTCTTTTTTTTTTTCATCCTGTTGCTTTTTCTGTGTTCAACATGCATCTGTAATTTACATGTTTAATGTAAGTACTATTTCTTCCAATCTGTTCTAAATAGCATTTTCATAGACATTTTTAATGTTTCATAGAAACTAGAATGATCTACTGCAAGTGTTCCAAATTTAATTCCTCCTAAACCTTTATAGGTTTTTCATTTTAAAATAGATATTAAAAATGTGCTATAGCTTTCATTTATACGTTAATTTTTCCAGCACTGTTTGAAAAGTATTTATGAGAAAGAAATACTAGATGTAGTAGTACTACAGTAACTCATTGTTTCATATCTGTGGTACTTATTCATAGTTTTATTATATCATTGCATGAGAAATACTGCATTTTCATGGACGTATTGCCCCTTCTAAATGCAGAATCCTGCTTTTTTTAAATTTTTGACTGTAATCTTCCTTTCATTTCATGTTCATTGCCCTACTTATAAAAAAGGTGTTATTGTTAGTAAATAACAATTCAAGGTTTGAAGGTATATGTATTTCAAGCAATTAAAAAAAAAGGATAATTAAAACTAGAGTATTATTTCAAGGATATACAAAATACTTTTTTTTTAATATAAGATAACATTCATGTTTTCTTTGCAGGCCTTATTCAACAAAAGATGTTAGAGGAACTGATTCCCAAAATCATATAGTTTGTTCACTATGGTAACTATACAATACACGTCCTTGTAGTGAATAGTTATTAGCAACTAATATTGGCTCCATATTTGCTATATGAATTGCTGATTACAGCAATTTCAATGGCAAAATTGTGAAACAATATTCATAGTTGTCAGAGAAAGGTCAGCTTATTTGCATTCATTAGGAACTTGGAGGGTCATACAGCATGCTTTTCCTTTGGGATGCTTACAGTTATTGATTTGTATACAGCTGTAGGAAAAATTAATTAGAATTATATTTCATTTACCACTGGAGGCTGTATAATAATTATAATAATAACAACAGAGTTCTACATCAAAAAATTAGAGCCAGCAAATTAAATAATTGTCATTTTTTAAAATTAAAATTGTTAGATTTAAATTATTTAAAATAATCTCCTTTGAATAGCCTGAGGAAATGTCTTAGAGAACTTTTGTTAATACTCACAGTACTTTTATTTGCACAAAAATGCATAGGCACTTACATTAATGTGACATAAAGTATTCAAAACTTTTCTATTTAGGAATGATCTTTAAAGATGCTTATAAACCCAGAAAACATTTAATCATATGCTTAACTTTCCTTATATAGCAAACTTTTCTTATATAACTGTATAATTACTAACTTCAAAATTTAATTTAAGCATATGAATAATCCTGTCCTAATAAATGAGCTTATATCTGTACTCTAGTTATTAAAGACATTTCAGGACCAAGAGCTATATAACATAGTATGGAAATTTTATAGCCATTGTCGACTGCTAGCTCCTTAGGTCTGAAAAATGTGAGTACTGTCTTCAAAAAAGTCTACATGGGAACCATGCCAACAATGTGGGACCAGGAAAAGCAAATTGTCAGACTGAGACAAAACTGTGGAAATGGAGAGAGAGGTGGAGAACTTAAGATTTACACGTAGCAACGATGCTCAGATGGTATGCATTCATGTATTTGAAATCCTGTTTGTATTATATTGAGAAATACTGTACATGATTAGTGCAGATTTCTGTGAACTTTTAACACTTCAAATGGATTAGAATGTCCTATTTTGATCATATCCATATTGTTCATTGTGATAAGATTAGGTCCTGAGTCATTAAAAAATGTTTGGCTTATTTCCATTACATTCAAGCATGTTTTAAGTAGAAAAATATAGAATACAGTTTTCCATATTGTGCATATATAACACATGTTTGAGATTAATCAAATCATAGTCACCTCTAATTAACAGCAGGGAGCATTTCCAACATGGGACAGAGCCAGATGACAAAGAAATGAAGCATATATTTAAAAGATGCAGCATACTAAGAAAAGAAAAATAGGTTATGACTGCCTTAAGAATACTGAAAATTTTTTAAACCTGTGGTTCTGTGTGTGTGATTAATACAAACTGACAAGTAGCCTAAGATTTGTTTTGCTTTGTTTTTTAACTTGGATGAAATTTTTCAGAGCCAAACATTTGTGTAGGTAAATATAAGTTATTCTTTCAAAGTTAATCTTTTTCTCTTCACCCTCCATGATTACTAGATTAAAAAAAAAGAAAAAAAAAAGGGAAGACCTTTGCAACTTCAGATCAGCAGCTTTTGTTACAATTTATGAAAAAGTCTTATTTGTACATCAAAATTCTATCATTTACGTTGGTCCATGCTTAGCACCACAGGAAAGGCTATGAACAAGGAACTGATCAAGGACATACATTGAGGTAAATGATCTGCAGGACTCTTTCCTCCTGTGTTGTTGAAATAGGAAGTTGTACAGTTGATGAAGAAGAAAACTCTAGGAAAAAAAAATAAAGTGGTCATGTGATGAAGACAGTTGAATACTGAGCTGAAGAACTAGAGATTTTCCTGGCCTCTCCCACAGAAATCAAGCAAGATACTTCATCTAAACTTTCTGAATATTCAATCTGATCTGTGGCAGACTGAGCTTTCCAAAGTACAAATGTAGCCAATGATAATTTGCTCTGAACAGTTAAAGATCTTTACAAAGAAGCATTAACAAAAGGTGTGAGAAAACAAGGTTCAGTTCTGTCCTTTGTCTGACTGGGGATTTGAGCCAAGGTCATCCACATTGCAGGAGAGGACAACAGTGCCTGAGCACATACAAGTTTTTCTGTCTCTCTTTGTTTCAATAACTGCTAAAATTGCCTATGAAAAGGGGAAGACTGCAAGAAAGACAGAGAGCAATCCCTCTCAAAATAACATGGAATGATGTTGGTTCAAACTGCTTCGAACCAAAAGAAAAACTAATCTGTGTTCTCACATATCCCAAAAGAGCATTCTGATACAAAACTATTTCACATTTTGTTTTTGCTTTATATGAGCCTCCTTATCTTCTTTTGCCCTGTGTCCCCAAATCTGTTTCAACTGCCTATCTGTAAAATGATAATACAGCTATATTCTCACATCTCAGGATACTGATATTTATGAAACACTCAGACACCATTGTGCTGAAAAACAGTGGCTATATTTATAATTTCTTTTTAGTGTCAGCATGTGAGCTCTGTTTCTCAGTTCAAATTGTGTAAGCCGGTGCATACTGACATTGCCTGTAGGGTGCAGATATAGAATTTGCCACTGAATGGACTAGAAGTTTGTTCCAAGATCTTGTTTTGGACTCAACTAGTTTATGCAGTGTGCATAATCAGGGAATTTAAAAAAAAAAAATTATATGTGAATTAATTTGAAGATCTTGGAAACTCACATAGAGAGGCTTATGAGCCAAGGATATTTTTTTATTCAGATCAGCACTTGAATATTTTACTTTGAACACTGAAAGATAAATGGTAAGAAATCAAAATGCTGAACTATTTGTCCCCTAAGTGATAAAAGTCATCATATAAGCTGGATGTTTAAAGGAAGTGATACTATCAAGTGATAAAGCTAGAAACATGCAAATATGCATACATAGGTTGGGCAGAAATTAAGATACCTGGCATCCTTAATTGTGATTGTCATGGTTTAACCCCAGCCAGCAACCAAGCTCCATGTATTCGCTCACTCATTTCCTTCACAGTGGGATGGGAGAGAGAATCAGAAGGGTAAAAGTGAAAAAACTTATGGGCTGAGATAAAGACAGTTTAATAGCTAAAGCAAAAGCCACGCACGCAAGCAAAGCAAAACAAGGAATTCATTCACCACTTCCCATAGGCAGGCAGGTGTTCAGCCATCTCCCGGAAAGCAGGGCTCCGTCACGTGTAATGGTGACTTGGGAAGACAAACACCATCACTCCAAACGTCCCCCCAGCTGTATATGCCCAGCATGATGTCATATGGTCTGGAATATGCCTTTGGTCCGTTGGGGTCAGCTGTCCCAGCTGTGTCCCCTCCCAACTTCTTGTGCCCCCCAAACCTCCTCGCTGGTGGGGTGGGGTGAGAAGCAGAAAAGGCCTTGACTCTGTGTAAGCACTGCTCAGCAGTAATGAAAACATCCCTGTTATCAACACTGTTTCCAGCACAAATCTAAAACATAGCCCCATACTAGCTACTAGGAAGAAAATTAACTCTACCCCAGCCAAAACCAACACACTGATGTATTGTGAATGCTGAATATTTGACTTTGCCACAGTGATGCTTTTTTTAAAAGCAAAATCAGCATCAGAAACTGCTCACAAGATAAATAGATTTCAGGAGGTACCCAGTCTAAAAAGTGAAATTGGATTCACTTCTTTCATATGGATGCTTTTCAAAAGGAACAGCTGTGAAGGGAGTCCTTGCCTGGTGTGGTGTATTGTCTGACTTGATGAGGTCAGAGATTTGGCAAGCAGACACATTCTCTAGCAGGGAAGTAATTTTTGTCATTTTTGGCCACCTCGTGCCAACCAAGCTAATGTGTGCTAAAACCACATAGCTCTGTCTGAAAAATTCTCATATTTTTATATTTCAAAGGCAGCAAAAATGCAGGATAAGTAAGAGCCATAACAAGGCACTGCTCTTCTCCAAGACATCAGAACTTTTTAACAGAATGGATACAAAACTTTTAAGGTAAATGATCTCTCTCTCTCTCTGCATACACACACTAACATATATTTGTTAATATCATTCTTAGAAATAACCATATTATTTTTGTTTGCGCTTTCCAAGATAATTTGGCCTTGAGCAAAAACTCAGCAAGACAAATTTCAGTCCAAACAGACCAAGTTGGGTAAAGCTCTAGGCAACGGAAAACCGTGTCTAATAATAGAAACTTTATGATAGGCAGCAGAATGATATACCACTATAATAGCATCCTGCCAATAGATGAAGATAGAACAACTGAATTTCTTGATGACATCATCTTGCTGAAACTGGTGAGAGTATGCAAAGGCTTTTTGGCTCATAGACATCAAATGAAACTTTGAAAATAACAAACGCTAATGAAAAAAACTTAACCTTGACATAAACTTAATATTCCTTTGCCTATAACTTTCAGAGCTGTATTGTATGTTAGTCTTTAAGGATAAGCATCAGCAATATCATGCAAAAATTCAAAAGAACTTTTTAAAGCAAGGAAAACATCATGTTCTTTTTCTTAAATTCTTTCAAAATTCTACTCAGAGATTTATAAGGAATGGACTTTAAATTGTCATCTATTGTTATCAGCAATAAAAGCTATAACAGCCAGCATCTTCTTCTAAAACCAAGAGGAGGCTTAAAAGGAGGCCATGATTCTGTTTAAGTTTTGATTTTAAGTTAATTGATTTATGTTCTTTTGGTGTTCCCTTTAAGATGGATATTTCAGTTGTCAGAGCTCATAATGGCAATATACGTTCTTCTAAATCCGGTAACCCCTAGGATTACATTGAGGCCCTTCTTAAGACTTCTAAAAGACCTTTAGGCCTCCCAAAACCACTAGAATGTTTTGAAGTAGAAATTTTTATCATAGGACATGACAGTATGTGGTGGGTTGGCCCTGGCTGGATGCCAGGTGCCCACCAAAGCTGCTTTATCACTCCCCCTTCTCAGCTAGACAGGGGAGAGAAAATATAATGAAAGGCTCGTGGGTCAAGATAAGGACAGGGATATCACTCAGCAAGTATCATCATGGGCAGAACAAACTTGACTTGGGGAAATTAACTTAATTTATTGCCAATCAAATCAGCGCAGGATAATGAGAAATAAAAACTAAATCTAAAACACCTTCCCCTCACCCCTCCCTTCTTCCCAGGCTTAACTTTACCCCTGAGTTCTCTACCTCCTCCCCCAGCAGCACAGGGGGACAGGGAATGGGGGTTGGGGTCAGTTCATCACATGTTGTCTCTGCCACTCCTTCCTCCTCTGGAGCAGGACTCATCACACTCTTCCCCTGCTCCAGCGTGAGGTCCCTCCCACGGGAGACAGTCCTCCATGAACTTCTCCAATGTGAGTCCTTCCCATGGGCTGCAGTTGTTCACAACTGCTCCAGCATGGGTCCCTTCCATAGGGTGCAGTCCTTCAGGCACAGACTGCTCCAGCGTGGCTCCATTCCATGGGGTCAGAAGTCCTGCCAGAAAATCTGCTCCAGCGTGGGCTTCTCTCTCCATGGGGTCACAGGTCCTACCAGAAGCTTGTTCCAGCGTGGGCTTCACACGGGGTCACAGCCTCCTTCGGGCATCCACCTGCTCCGGCATGGGGTCCTCCACAGGCTCCAGGTGGATATCTGCTCCACCATGGACCTCACCATGGTCTTCCCCACGGGCTGCAGGGGAATCTCTGCTCCGGTGCCTGGAGCACCTCCTCCCCCTCCTTCTTCACTGACCTTGGGGTCTGCAGAGTTGTTTCTCTCACATATTCTCACTCCTCTCTCCAGCTGCAGTTGCCCATGCTCTGTTTATTTTCCCCTTCTTAAATCTGTTCTCCCAGAGGCGCTACCACCATCATTGATTGGCTCTGTCGGACACAGGGGAAGCTTCTAGCAGCTTCTCACAGGAGCCACCCCTGTAGCACTCCGCTACTTCACATAAACCCAATACACAAGATTGAGTCTATCCTTGTCATTGTAGATTTCTCACCAGACTTGAATGTTCTGGGGTAGACAGTATTGCCAACTCCTGTTAATAGTAGTC
Source organism: Harpia harpyja (assembly GCF_026419915.1). Lineage (NCBI taxonomy): Eukaryota > Metazoa > Chordata > Aves > Accipitriformes > Accipitridae > Harpia > Harpia harpyja. The sequence continues at coordinate 46,191,143 of NC_068944.1, forward strand.
TCTTCAGTTCCTACGAAATATGAATGGAATTTGTCTGAGTTGCTTTGGTGGTTTTGTTTGCAGCTATGAAGCAAAATTTAATCAGTGGATCTTATGGCCAAAGAATTTCTTATGCAAGGTTGTAAGATTTACCATTTTAAATCTAACCAAAGGTTTATTTAGCCAAATAATCCATCACATAAATCTTTTAAAGGAAAAATACCTTTTTTTTTAGAATTTCAACAGGTTTTTTCTTCACTCCTAACTATGGTTGACTATTATTACCACAATGTTCATCTGTCACCATTTTGGATGAGAACCCCTTTCATCTGTAACTGTGTCCCCAACTGGCTCTTAACACTTGGCTTCCAGAAATGTCAGCTCCTCATGGATCAATAAATCCACATAACAGTAAATTTTCTGGTTTTTTCATTCTTAGCAAAAAACAGTAGTTCATAGTCCTTCCACTTTGCCTGTTGCCAGATTTAAGTGTAATTACTAGAAGTTTGTTGGTAGCAATGACTCACTGAGAAATAATAAAGAATTTACGTTTGCTTCCCAAGGACTGATAGGGGATGCTGACCACAAGAGCCCACAGTCACTTCCTCATGTATTCTTCTACTTCACTGGAATCATTTTTCCTATGGGCTGCTCACCCTTCCTGTCTCTCTAATATCTTTTGCTGAAAAAGGTATCAAGTGCAATTATTGTTTTAATTGGCGGTATCTTGTTGATCTGCCAGATGTTAACTGTTTTTTCCTCATCCTCTTGTATCAGTGCTTCTAAAAGTTGGCCTGTGCATTATGACCATTTGACACCTGTTTCCTTACTGAGATTTACATCTAGTATTTCTTGGCATTCATGGAACACAACTTTGATCTGCTACTCAACCTACACATTTCTGACTACATTTCCCGTTTGTGTGACAATTGCATCACTGCACAGTGTACGCAATATTTGTCATAGTAGCTAAATCTACTTCCACCTTGTTTCATAAGGAGAAATATGTACAGGCAGACCACATCAGATGTTTAGCAGAATTGGCTTAGCAGTTTCATATGCTTAGTGATACTGTGATTGCCTAGGTTCTACAAGATGTACAGTCATGGTAGTGGACTAATTAGTAAAGCTAAGTCCAGAAAGGGAAAGGTAGCCTACAGAAATCATTGGATAATACCTTTTCTGATACGTAAGCTAGCTTCATAACAAAACTATATTTTACCATATAGCTGTTGAGACTGTGATATTTGGAGATAACCTACTTCTTCCTGGAGTATTTAAGTGCATGTTTACACTATATGGCTGATCTTACAAGTTGAACAAGCTATCTGTTTCCTTGCAAGGTAGGAAATATTCTAAGACTCAGCCAGCACCTGAAGCATGCTTTTAAAGAGTTCCTCTTTCAGGTATGCTTAGGAACAGACATTGGGAATGTGTTCAGATGACAATTTTTAAAACAAATGCCTAACGACAAAATTTTCCTGCATTTCTGGAGAGAGTCTTTGGAAGGGTAATCACCAGGTAGTTGCCAGTGAGTAATGAAGACATGAAATACTTGTTTTCTTTATAATGACACCTTTAAGAAGCTTTTTCCCATATAGATCCCACAATTATTCTCTCATTCCCATGCACCTGATGTTTTTTGGTATATGGGACTCTGATGACCATCTGGATACTCTGAAGAGTGAGGTGGGTTTGTATAAAGACGCATAAGGTGCTAGTTAAATGATCCTGAGTTTGCTTATATGGGATATACACTCCAACACTGTTACCTACAAGATTAGAAGCATGTCAGCGAACTCACCTTAGTTACACAATAGGCAACTGTTTCTGCTGGTGTATTTGCTTAATAACTATTAAGTATTTCCAGAGAAATAGCTTTCTGTAGCTTTCTTTTCCAATTGCATTTTCAAATACCTAGCTAGAACATTATGTAGGAAGGCAAATAACAATTCAGTAAGTTTACCATAACATATATTCATAAATTTTTACAAAGAAATTGAAAACACTTAGTCATACACCTAATATTTGTCTTTTACCAGCAGTTTATTTTGTAGCTGTAAGAAGAACACAGTGACTGTCTGGTCTCTGAGTAAGATATGCATTTATTATTAAAATAGTCCAAGAAGTGGGAAGGACATATCTCTTTCAGAAGAAGTATTGAGATATTTTGTCTAATTCTGCTGTCCCTTTTTGCTTGGACACAATAAGAAATTGATGCTGACCTCTACTTTAAGGAAGTGGTAAGACTTCACACTTGTGGGAAAAGCATTTTTGGAGATTATTTTGAAGTACTTTTTGAAGAAAAGAAGCTGATCAGAAATCTGAGATGAGCACACAGTTTTTCAGGAAAAATACAGAAGCTCATCTGTGTTAAATTGCAACCTTACAGAATTGAGGCCAAATTTTGAAAAGTTATGGCATGCTCTTTGCCTGTAGACTTAACTGACATAACACCATTTTGTTACAGATTCTATCCAGTTTCATCTAGATGAGTTGGGACTCATTGTTATTATTCAGTTGGGACTTATTTCTAAAGAAACTTCCTAGAATTATAGGAATGGTAAGTTTGATCTGAATTATTTGTCTTTGGGTTTCTTCTTCTTCAGATCCTTAATGCTCTCTTTACTGGGCAAAAAAAGAATATGGTTTTCTACAACAGGCCATCCATGCTGAATTTTATAGTCATCTGGACCTGCTTATCTTGCTTACATGGGCTACAAGACTGTTTAGGTGGAGAAGCAGAAGTAGCTTTTGTCAATGCTGAAGTGGACGACTTCATGTCTTCTTCTTGTACTATGTAAAGTCAACAGAATTTGGGGATAAAGAAAAAAAAATTTTCTAAATCTATGAACTCAAGGTACTATGAAAACAGCACCTTTCCATGGAAACCTTAAAAAAATAATTTTGTTTTATTTAGCCATGATTTTTTATGGGAAAAACAATAGTTATAATCCAGATCAACTGATGCTGCACATCAACACTACTAAGTATTAAATACTTTCCAGATTACATAACACATAAATATATAGTATACAAAAAGCTGGAAGAATATTTTTCTTACTACTGTTGGAAAAGGGGTTGTCATCATCCCATTTCAAATTTGTACCAGTTAGTGTGTAAAAATCTAAAAAAAGGTGAATTTTTATAAGTTTATAGTTCTTATTCTTCTCAGGCCTACTTTCAGAAACTCTTCAAGAAAGTGACAAATTAATCTTTAAAGCCCTCACTCCTATAAATATCTCTGCCCAATATATAGTGTTAATAATTTATAAAGCATAAAGACATACAACATTAGGAAAAAAACTTAAGAAAAATATTTACATTGTGTTATTTTGATATAGGAAACATTAAACTGTGAGAGATTTGCAGTAATATTCTTGAAAATACCATTTTCACTTTTCTTTTGTTCATGAAAAGAAGGTTCTAATGCTTTATGACATTATGTGGTGACACATCTATAGAACTTCACAATTAACATCAGTTTGGACTGAAACAAGTAGTTGCATTATTTAATACCTAATGATACTCCTGGATGAAAAAAATGTGCAAATTTTAAAGAATGCATGAATAATAGTTGTGGTAATAACAACATCTAACCCTTAACTAGCACTTTACATTCAGAGATTTAATATTTTGCTAGGGATGTGTAATTTAATTTAAATTTAAAAAAATACTAGGATTTCATATATATGTGTGTGTATTTAGATATGTATTTTGGGAATATAAAATGGATTTTTATAGATAAGGATTTTGGAGCACAGGATAATGAAGTGTCTTGTCTTAAGTATCAGCAAAGATACAAAAATAAATACCATTTGAATAAAGGGACGTGAAGAAGACCAAGTTATAACAGAAAGCAAATGAACATGTGAACTCACAGGAGCCAGCTACTCTACAGCAACTCTCTCTGTGTATGAACTGAGAGTCTATGGGAAAAAAATGCAATGACTTTTTTTGTTTTTCTTTCAGCGAAAAAGGGAATAGGCTACCTCATGTTTACTGAAGGGAAAAAAATGCACACAGTCTGAAAATATTTGCATTCTGTCTTACTCCACAGTAATTTTCTTGCCTGCTCTGGAGATTTGGGTTAAACTCATTTTATATTAATAAGGCCATGTAAACTGCAAGAAAACTTGTCTCTGCCTCTGCTCTCTTGCATATGTATTTATAGAGAGGAATGCTTGTTTGTTTGTTTGTTTGTTTGCTTGTTTGTTTACTTTTACTTTTAACCTGACACAGCTGTGTAAAAGATAATATAGTCTGATTGCTCATAATTTTCATCCCTGTAATTAATAAGCTGTGATAAAAGGGACTGAGATCACTAGAACAATATAATAAAATGTTTGTTTAAATTGGATACTTCTAGAAAAAGAAATAAAGATTTGGCAGGAATTAAAGCTTTTCCATCTAAATTATACCATATAATCTAAACTGTTTTTAAGCTTGAAAAGCATGAAAAATCACATAGCAAAACTGGAAGAAGGCATTGGCCAGACACAGGAAAAACACTGCCATGTACAGGAGGAGCTTTTAGAAAAACAGTCTCAGATCAAAATTCTCCAGCTGGACTGTGGTGCAGCAGAAAACCTGATAAAACACCACAGTACTCAGGTAGTAGCTTTGGTACAGTATATGAAATTGAAGCTTAGTATGTGAAGTAATATAAGTGAATGTTCTTAGATGATTTTTCCACTGGATAAGGAAATATGATTTCAATAACATTAGCTAAAAAATTCACTTTCAGTACAAACATGAGAAATATTTCTGAAAATATTTAGTCACTATAAATGAACATTCCTTCTTTTTAAACTCTTGTGGGTGGGATTCATCTTGTCTAATGTTAGGTGTCTACAGTCTGGGTGGGAATATATGAGGGAGGTGTCTAAGTTCTCATTACGGTCATTGGATACATAATCAATTCAGTTAGTGGAATCAAGGGCTGAATAAACACTGAGCCAATCAAGTATTAAAGTCTGTTTTCAAATGAGCCAAAAATCTCTCCAGATGACCATATGACCAGGCCTCCACTCAATGTAATGGAAGTGTAGGTATGCAGTCACATATAATCATCTAAATGCAGATGTCCAAATTTAGATGAGAATAATATGATCTGATGAGTTACCTTTTCCCAGCAATTCATTAAATGATACAGAATTATTTTATTTATTTATCTATTTTTGTTACTAAATATTTCACAGGTATAAATACTGGTCATTGCTCTGAACCATATCCAATATATAAAGACAATGATTTAAAAGGCAATGATTTATTATGGCAGAGAGAAAAAAAAGATAATATATGATTTTGCCTGTGTCTGACTCTTTTATCATTTATATTTAAGGTGGTTTGTTCTTTTGAAATTTGGTTTTGTTTGTTGTTTGTTGGTTTTTTTAATAGAAAAAGAAGGATGAGAGAATGTGGGTAGATGAGAAAGTGAGAAAATCAAAAGAATTAGTAGAATGACTAATACTGTTTTTCTACCCTACTGTTACCAGAAGGGACCAATGGAGATGGATTATGTGCTGTATTATTTCACTGAAGTAGTGTATTAATTCTGGAGCATGATTGAGCCTTGAACAGAAAGAACATAATAAAGTTTATTCAACTGAAATTTGTTGCCAACTGTGGGCTTTATGGTAGCAAAGTGCTTCCGCTGAAAACACTTAAACATTCAGGGGGGAAGGGAAGAAAAAAGATACTGGTTGAAGAAAACAAGTTTTGGTTTGTAAAGGTTTCATTATATACAAGTTCTCTGGAAATATTAGTTGAAGAAATACTACACAAAATTTGGATTAAATTTTTCACTTAGTTTTATGATAAATGTTTTGCATTTCCAGTATTTTTAACATATAATGTCATTAGGGTATAAAAAAAAATTTAACAAATACAGTAAATTGCTATTCATTTGCTTGAATAAGTATTTTTAAAAAAGGTGATTTGAGACTATAGAAAGATTTTATGTGGAGATAAATAAGCAACAAAAATCAAATCAAGGAATTGGAATAGTTACTTGTCATAAACCTAGGATTATCAATGTATTTTAACACAAATTGTTTTATGAATACTGATTCTCCCCCAATAGAAGCAAATTGCTACTGGCAGCAACTGGTTCCATTAAGCTTCCGAATTAGTCAGTTCTCAAGCTAGGTAACTTGGGAAGGTACACTGAAGGTTTCATTTTTCTGAAGACTCCATTTATTATCTTTACTTATGTAAAGAGTTCATTAGAGAGAATTTTACATTGAAATATGGTAACTTTTTAGCCTCCTTTAATGCAGTCACGTAAGTCTTTAACTACCAGACATAAAACTGCTTAATTCTGCAGATATTAATGGATACATATGTCATAAAGCCAGAAGAAACACTGTAATCAAATCTCATATGTGGCACAATGCACACCATAGGACTTCAGTGAATTAAGTAGTACCTTGTCTCCAAGTAAATATGATTGAAATGGAGCATATTAAAATAGAGCATATATTTTTTTTAATACATTCTTGACTTTAAATAGTCAGTGTTACAGTATTCACGACAATCCTTCATAGGTTGTCTCCATAAATCAGGCTTTTGAAAACATGCAGCATGTTGATTCTGTATCATTTTAGCCTCTTACTCAGAATGTCATAGGAAGCCTAATATAGAACGAAAGTATTTTATTCTATCAATCAACTTTATCAATAACATTTGAAATCTCATAAAACCAATACAGCAGATAGTATGACAAGATGTGTTTACAGTACACCCACAGTAATTTGTATTAATTATATCAATGTACATTTGTTCTTTGTAGCTACAGTTAATGCAAATTAGTGTGGATTCATGACATCAGCTCTTCTGATAGTTTGACTGGAATAGATGAGTAACTGCCAGGGTGGAATTGTTTGAATCACACTGTTAAACCCTAAAAAGTATTAACAGAGAATTAGTAGAGCATTAGAGCATTACTTTTTGCTTTTCAAAAAACCTTCCAAGGTTTCCAAGGCCACACAACCTAAAAATGGTCTAAAATTTATTTCTAACAGTGCTTCAAAAATTCTTAGGTATGGTCTACCTAGGCAAGTTAAAATATATCTATACCTCTGTGGTTTCAATCACTTTTATCCTAAGCCAAAATACTGTGTATTCCATTGTTACTTTTGATTTCTTTAATTTCTTTCTTTAGGGGGGTGGGGGAGGATCTATATAATGCTACTGAACGTATTACAGAAAACATGTTTTTATATTCAAATACTTTGAGTGAATTGCATCCCATTCTTTCATTTTTGTGAGATGTCTTCTTTTGAGATAATTTTGTGTATGTGTGCATGTTTGCAAATGAGTGTGTGCACGCAAATCAATGTCCACGAGTATGTGTATATTAAGTTGTCATGTAAGATTTAAAAAAAGGTTAGGGTATGTTTACACCTCAAAAGCATGACTTTTTCAAGATTCCTTTTGTAAGAGGAATCATTAACCTTTAGTTTTGTAATTAATTCCTACTCATGTGTCTTAAATTGATATCCAAATTAGTATTATTTATCTATAGGGGGTGTTATTTGTAATACTGTGCTAAGCATAGTTTAACAGCTCCAATACACCAATTTTCTCTGAAGTCTCTGAGGAAAACTCAGATTTTCCCCTCCGAGTCTAATTTTCAAAATCATGTCTTGAAAGTCTTCACAAAGGTAATTTTAGATATTTAGAAGTCTGGTAACCTAAAATGGCTTAACTGACCTTGGTTGAGATTTTGTTTATCATGTTTTTGAGAACATTGTTCCATTAGTGATTTAGAATTCAACATCATTATGACATCAAATGTTTCTAATTAGATCAAATTACTCAAATGGCTAGTTTGTTTGTTTGTTTGTTTGTTTATGACAACAGTGATTAACTCGTATAGTGATTGCTAGAACAGAATTTTGTAGTGTTAGTATTCCATCTTAACTTATAAGTAATTTTCTATCGCAAGTTTTATCAGTAAACCTCTTTGTGCATATGTTACTCAAAGAAATCTTGAGTAACTTAAGATATTAAACTGTACAGACTAGATCCGTCTAAAATAGGCAGTATCTATGAGGTGATCATTTTGATTTTGTTTGCCTTGAACAAATAGCTGCTGTTGAAGGCGAAAAAATGCTTTCCTTTTCTAATGGAATTTCTTTTCATTTCTCCCATTGTCATAGTTTTACAATTGAGCAATTTCACATTTTATTACAAAATACATTGAGGCAGGTGCCTAGAAGATAGGGAGAATGGCATACTCCATTTTCTTGTGGCATATATTAAATTTTTAAGAGCATATTTGCCTGGGCTTCTGCTGGATTTAGTCAAACTTTAGCTGACAGATAAGTAATCACTGTATAAACATTTTTTTGCTGTACTGAAGTTTAACTTCTCTTCATTCAGACTTCATGATTTCTGCATTTTTGCGTATAGTAGGGTGTTTGTTTTTAGCAACCAATATGGTAAAAACCATACTGTAAATGAGAAGAGTTAAATAAAGAGCTAAATTTTCTGAGTGAAAAAACAGGACATTGATTTACATATTGTTTTAATACAGAATAAGACAATACCTAATAAAAAAGTTTCATTCGTTTCCTTGTTGCTATTTACTGTTACTGTTGCTCTGTCAATAGCTATTATATTGCAGTCTTTTTGTTTCTATAGGACCATATGTTTTACACATTTAACTACTCTAGCTTTTTCAAGTATAGCTTTATCTTTTAAAATGATAATATACCTTAGTTACACCAGTAAGCTGACTGTTGGTTGAAATGCATTCAAGTAGAAGTGATATTAATACCTGTACAAACTGGATTTAAGGGCACATTGTCTACATTTGCTTCATTGCATCCCCAATATTGTTGGAAAATAGGGACTAATAAAGACACTTCTGAGTGAGTGCCAAAAAAAGAAAAATATAGAAGTTTCAGAAAATGAGTTCAAGGAGTCTGAGAGTCACGTCTTTGAAGACTCTTTCTTTCATTACTCTTTATTATTATTTAATCAGAACTATTGCTTGTAAGTCATGTGAGACCATTCTCCAAAATGCACGCCAGTGAATACTTTAGTCCTAATTTAGTATAATCTTAGGAAACATTCAAGGCATCCACATGATATATACTACTTAGCAGCAACCTGAATGAGGGGTTTGAGTATTTGGTGTGTGCTGCTGCTCTACCATTTCTGCTTATGTAACATTTTAGTTTCCATATCTAAAATACTTCAGAAATTACTGTTTTCATTTACTTTATTTTTCTCTTTGTTCATCAATAATTCTTTTCTTTTCCAGGTTGATTTAAGGAAATCAGTAGAAAGCTACATGGAAATTCCTTGTTTCAAAATGAAAATTTCTAGAATTATAGCCGTTATGTACTTAAACAGCCACCTGACATGCCATGTGCTGTAGCCACTCTACAACAATTTATGCTTATGTAAATTGTGATGTAGAATAGTTGATGTCTTTTATGATACATCACTTCATGGCTTTTATCTTCTAGGTCAAATATAATTGAAGAAATACCTTAGGCTTGCTAAATTGACTTTGCACCACACAAGGTAACTACACAATGAAGTAATGTTAATTTAGAGATAATATTATGATATGAGAGGAATTCTAGTCTGTTTATATGTGAGAAGTCTTGTTATCGCTAGAGAAACTACGTTGAAATAAGTAATACCCTACATCTTATAAAATTTGGGAGGGAAACCATGTAGGGTATTACCTTCTTCCCTCTTTTTATGCTGTCAGTGTGTGGATGTAATTTCTGTTACACTTTACTCATACATTTAGTAAAGATCACACTCTGGTAAGGTTACAGCTCCTGGAGCAGTTCCATAACTATTGTGAAAACTAAAGAATTTAAATATACAGTTTCTATTTCACTTTCTATCATCTATATTAAATATACACATAGATGGCAGCCAGTTAATATTTGATAGAAGGGAAAAAGCCCTAAATGTTCAAATATATTATCCACATACCTGATTTTTAATTTCCTTTCTTTGAAGATCTTTCCCAATAAAATATATAGTGAGTTTCACAAAGTCTTTCCCATTTTGTGCCTTTATTATTTGGGGAGAATATTAGGCCATGCTTGCAGATGGGGAAGAATAGAGGATGAGAAAATATTGAGAAAACATTGTGATTTCATTCAACGTTTTGTGTTGGAGAGAGAAACTGAAGCTTGTCTAGCTCAGTGCATTCAGGCTAGATTTAGGAAAAGATCTTTAAAAAGAGAAATCAAAATAATCATGTGGATGCATACAGATAATGTTAAGGTACCTGTGCTGCAGAAGAAAAAAAAAGTTTATTAGTATTCATATTTGATGCCCAAAATATGTTGAAATTACTAAAATATGTAATTTAATTAGCAGGAGAGAAGGAAATGTCACATAGTAATATTCAAGCACCTTTAGATATCCATAAGAAACTAAATTTAAGATATGAGGTCGGAAATTACAGACTATGGCCTCGTGTATTTTAATGTGGAGAATGTTTACTCATCAAGTAATGAGTAAATGGACCTCCTACAGCAAGATCAGATAATAGCCACTAAGATTTGCTGCATGCAATGATTCCATTTTTTTCTTCAAAGGTTTTTGTTCAAAGGTTGAGTTTTATGAAAAAATATTAGCAAGGCTGCAAGGGGCCATTTTTATATATATAGCATTAAGAATCTTGAATTCCTTTGGAAAGAAATATTCAGGATTTAAAGGGCATAAGTTTATGGGAAGCTAACCACAAATATATGCTGACAAGGTAATACTTTGTTTCATCATATAGCACTGTGTAATCTTTTCCATAGAAAGCGTTGCCAATAGTTACAAATCAAAATATTTTAAAAAACTTAAATATCACTACTGACTGTGTATTGTAATATAAATAAGAATTAGGAAAAAACAGCAAAACATATAAGGTGTCATATTACTACTGAAACTTTATAAATATTTGAGGATGGGGCAGTAGAAGATGATTAGCTGTTTGATAAAATAAAAAGTTCTGATTTCTTTGGTTGAAAATCCATTTTCATTGAATGCCCAGCAATTCTAGTGTCTCTTTTCCTGAATAATTTCTATGCTTTCTTCTATCCTTATTCATGTTCCTTTTTCATTTTTCTCTTTTAGAACAACTTGTGAGGTTTTCTATTATTTGATTATTTAGTTTTAGATTTCCAGTGGTTCCAACTTTTCCAGTTCCAAATCCCTCCCATCATTCTGCTTAGTGTCAGGCTGAAATTGCTCTGAGGAGTCAAGGCATGTGTGCTACCAGGACAGGGGATCATGGAGAGGTGTTAAGAAGTTTGGGCCGTTGTTCCCATTCTGCTGTGAATGTGCACTGCACTATGTATTTGACAACTTATCTGAAGATAAGGCAGTATTAAAGTGTAGTATAGAGACACTTGAATTAAATTTTAAATAGATTACTCCATTTCTAGCTGCAGTCTATACAGAGTATTTTCAGTTCAGTAGCAGCTGTAAATCCTACCCGCCCCCTGCCAAAAAAAAAAAAAAAAAAAGGTGGGGCATGTGGGGAGGAAGCTCTGGCATTGTACTTTCTGTTTCAACAGCTGTGACTGGAACCCAAACAATTTGATTTAAAACTTAACAAAGTATCCCCCAGTGCTACGCTAGAGACATTCTTTTATCTGTAATGTTGATGAACCTAAAAATTAGTGTTATGAATTCTCTGGTTCTGCTTCAAGAAAGTTTGGTTCTTAGGCTGATGTCTCACATCTGTCCAAAGAAAATACTGTTTTACCACCTGCGACATCTCTGTGAGTAAGGGAAGAGATGGCTGGCTTTCTGTAGTAAGCAAAGAGGCCAGAATTTCTGCACATTAACATAGCCTTTGTTCTTTTCTTCTCAAGCTCAACTTCTCGCTGTGCACATATAAATTTTCTCTCTTCTTCTTTACTTAGCACTAGAATGCTGAGCCGTAGACTTCTGTGTGACAATGAATCAACTGGCTGTATACTCCATTCCCATAACAGAAATAAGGGCACTGGGGACCATATGACACAAAAAAAAATTCCAGAGGCCTTCCAAATGTTACTATAGCTGTTTCTACATAGCTTTTGGACTCTACATTTAAAGTGAGTCAGAAAAGTTTGCTACTGATGTTGACTCTTCCACATTAGAGGAAAGTACTCTGTATGTTTGATATAATTCTAATGACTGAAGAAGTTATTTCTTCTTTCTGTTATTGGAAATCTTGTTTCCACTCTTTTGTTTGTGTGACAGTTATGGAGCATATTTTATGTTTGTCTTTACTTTCAAAGGAAAAAGGTGAGCTATTTGCTCTGTTTCAGGTTTTGGTATTTGAGTGTTCAAGAAAACAAGGAACCATGAGCAGAATAATTTACTTTATTCCTATTTACAAAATCCCAGCTTCTTTTTTCAAAATTTATTTTATTACTTTTCCCTGTGATTAAGTGTTCATTATTAAAGAAAAGATGTTTAAAATTGCTAAACGTAATTACAGAAGGAATCTGCAAATATGCTTTAAGCATCAAATAACTTTCCAATGACATTCTGACATTCTTATATTGGTTATTCTTTTGTTTTTAAAGAGTTTGTATTCAGTCTGTATTTTTTATTTCTTTTATTATCTTGCAACACATTTATTGTTACAAATACTCTAAACAGGGATAAAATCAACTTGATTTAGATATTGACTAATACCTGGTCTGTTAAAAAATGCCTTGATGACTGCCTTGACTCATTTATTATTCCTTCCCTCAAAACATTAATAAAAACTCCAAAAGACATCTTCAGCTGCACTATAGATTTTTAGCTGGGAGTTGAGAGAGATTCCATTTTGCCAGAAAGTAAAGTGTAAGCTTGTGTTGTAATGTAATCTTAATTATCAGTCTTTTAATCATTTCCCTGGTCTGCTCAAAATACTTATGTTGTTGTTGTTTGTTCTGAGGTACTAGTCCGCCACTAAGCTGCGGGGCTTGACAATAAGGGACAGAATTGCCATGGTTTTGTAGTATAGTAGAAGGACGCACTTGATAGAAGATAATGAATCCCTGATTTGTTTAGAAAGCTCAGTTCTTGTCTTGTCTTACCTGCTTTGGCATTAAAGTATGCAAGAGTACCAATTCTGTCATCGCAAGACTGAGATTTTACAGCTGTAAATCCATATGATTCTAGAAGTGACTCTAGAGTTTTATGCTCTACTAGTGATAATTCTTAGGTAGTCATCACAATGTCAATTGTGAAGCTCCAACTGGTCTGCAGTCTTTCCAGAATTAGAGAAGTGTGTTAAATTTAAATGATATGGAAATATTTTTTGAAAGACTACATAGCTCAAGACAAACATGATAGTACTACTTCAGACAGTGTAAAAAAAAGTCCCAAAATTTGTAGTGAAGGTTTACTGAAAACTCCTCTGTGCATCCTTTTATATGAACATGCAACGTCCACCCACTTTTCAACATTCATCAAGACCATGGTATTGTTAAAGACTGAAATGTTCTCCATATATGAAACAATTATATATTAACAGTACAAATTAAATATAATACTACAGAGTATATATATATATATACGTATTTATGTAGTTCTATTGTTTCTATCTGCTAGTTAGATAGAAGGTTGTAAGGTCATTAAGACAGTAAGACCTTATCGGGTTGTCCCGCTACCCTGACCAAATATAGTAGTACACTTTCCTCTACCTGTAGTCTCTGGTTCTTTTCTGGTTTCCATTGCCAGAGAGGAAAAAAAAAAGCTTCAGAAAGCTGACTAGAGCTGGAAACTTTTTCTTGGTGTAGTTTTATCTTTAGGTTTACTCTTGATCTAGTCTCATAATTTTCTCTCTGTGCAAAATAGTAATGATTTGAAAGATGGAGGCAGTATAAAATTTGCCTCTTTCCACACATCTGCAAGTGTACTGAGTCTGGTTGGGATGGAGTTAACTTTCTTCATAGCAGCCTGTGTGGTGCTGTGCTTTGCATTTGTGGCTAAAAGAGTGTTGATAAGACACCAATCCTTCACCTACTGCTGAGCAGTGCTTGCATAACATCAAGGCTTTCCCTCTCCACTTCATGCTCCGTCAAATAAGTAGGCTAGTGGTGGGCAAGGGGTTGGGAGGGGACATATTTGAGACAGCTGTCCCACACTGACCAAAGGGATATTCTATACTGTATGCTGTCATGCTCGGCAATGAAAACCTCAGGGAAAGGAGAAGGAAAAGGGGAAGTTTGTGATTGCGGTCTTTGTCTTCCCAAGCAACTCTTATGCATGCTGAGGCCCAGCTTTCCAGGAAGTAGCTGGACATCTGCCTACTGATGGGAAGCACTGAAAGAATTGCTTTTTCTGCTTTGGTTTCTTGTGCAGCTTTTGCTTTTCTTATTAAACTGTCATTATCTCGATCCACAAGCCTCCTTGCTTTCCTTATATTTTGTCCCCATCCTGCAAAAGATGGGAGTGAGCAAGAGGCAAGGGTGGTGCTGGCAGGGATCAACCCACCACAGACTTTAAATGGGCAGACAGTGAGCTTGCATATATGCAAACACGCACACACACGCATACGCACACACCTATATATGTATAAATGGATTGCTGTCGAGTTCTGTTCATTAAACACAGGTTTTGCAATGGTTTGCCATTGGTATAGCATGAAGCAAATCACATCACAAATTAAAAAGCATAGACACGAGAACACATTTTTTCCACGTGGAAAAAAACAATAAAAATGTTTACAGACCTTGCTTCTCTGCATGAAAAATCCATGACCTGGAAAGGGTACTTGTTCACACTGTGGTTATGAGGCTTAGATCAACATCTCTTAAGTAGCTAAAGAATATCCCATATCTTTTGGAAATAGAAATCCAATGGAAGTTTTCTGCAGGGGATATCTTAAAACCAGAGGTAGGAAATTAACAAATTAAACAAATCAGAAAAGACTCAAAAGGCCAGACCACATACTCTCTAACCATCAGTAGAACTCTGAAAGCACATGTATATCTTAAAATATTTATGCACATATACGTGCACGTACTGTACTACCAAATATGTTTCTATTTCATTTGTTCTTTTGGGTTAATAAAATGGAAATTTGGAGGAGAGGTGAAACCCGTATGACATATCTGTCAAAATATTCATTACAAACAAAACTCTTCACACTTTTTAATAGTAGATGTTATTTTATGCACATGTTTTGATGTCAGCATGATTATCTCTTTGTCATTCCTATTTTGTAAGTACTCTTCTTGCTTAATTTGACAGCATTCATTCTCCTTCTCTAACTTTTTTAGTGAGTGTTTCTTCAGAAAAGCTAACATTCTGTTGTCAAGTATATTTTTACTCTAGTAAGTAAATCATCACTGACCTTTTCTAGATTGTCTGAAATGTCCCTTATTTGACATGATTAACACTATGCAATTTATCGATCATCTTTTATTTCATTGTAATGTTTAAGTACTGTATAATAATTAAAGTGCAGTTTATGTTGTAAATGTCATTTTTCTCCCACACATTTATTCCTGATGTATACTTTTTTTCCATTTTGTTCACACCCCCCCCCCAATCTCTTCAATATTTTGGGGAATTAAGAAGTCAGTCATGAAGGACATGAGAGAAATAAATATGAAAATTATTAAGTTTGATCTGAATAAGATCCATAAGATATCCCCTGTGTATGAGTTGCTTAACAGAAAAGCTATCACAGAAGACAGCTGCAATATTTCCCAGTGTTTTAGTTTAGGACATTATACTTTAAAGTTGTACTGTGCTGAAAAGTACAAAGTTGAACTGAATAGGTATTTTTTGGAAAATATCTACACAGCTAGATAAGTAGTAGAGCATGATTAGAACTTTGAATTTAATTGAGAGAGGGTACAAAACCAGTAATGGATGAATGTAATACCATGTATTAAAAAGAAAATGCAGGCAAACATTTTTTTAGCTCAGGCAAACACATTTTTGAGCTTTATTTTACAAAATGGCTCAGCATAGCTTAAAGCAGTATGACAGGAGTTCTGAAATGGCACCTGCCTACTTATCCATTTGTAATATTGACAGAAAATAGATTTGTAGAATGCAAAGTTGACAATTTCCAACCGGATGTTGAAGCACTGATCTACATGACAGGAATTGTGATCATTAGTTGCCATGCTTGAAAAGGATGTGGACAGATTCAATGTGCTTAGATGCAATCAGTCCTGAAATTAATGCATAAATGGAAGAGACACTTTTTCATTATTGCCTACTTTGGGGGAAACAGTGGGTGCAGTACTGTCAGAGTTCAGACTGATAGATATTGATACAAATCATTTTTATATGATCTGCCTATTTATTAGAATTGCTTTTCTGCTCTGTATATGGAAGTCCATGATGCATTACATTCTGAACTTCCCGATGTTCAGATTGCTGTTCTCATTGCAAGAAATAATGAAATGGATTCATTACTTTATTCTTAAAATATTCTGATTTATTTTAGGATATAACCTCTTCAATGATTTCATACACCCTTTTGTTGTCTAGTTCATTTATTTTACTGTAGAAGGGAACACATTATACATATTTTTAAGACAAAAATTTCAATAAATATTTTAAGAGTATGTGAGTACGCAAACAGAAACAGGGAAAAGGACCTGAGAAGATACAAAGTCCAAAGGTGTTTTCAGCATTAGTGAAACCCAAGATTGTTAGTGTCATGACAAACACAGAGGAATTATGATTACAAGCAACCGTTTCTTGAATAAGCATCTATAAAACAGAAGCATTTTTTTGTGTAGTTTTAGATTTTCTTTCAAAATTATGTTCTGCAAAACAAGATTCTCTCACTTTGAAACCAGAAGTGCAAAGCTGAATCAAATAATAATCCATTGCAACCTGAAATTTTGCATATGGGGGGGGGTTCTCCTTTATGTATTTATCTTCTGAATTCAGCAGATGAAACTGGGAAAACCTGAGGGATGAAAGAAACTACTGTGAGTTCTCTGGACACAAAGATTTTAAAAGGAAATTAACACTACTACAGTGAAACAAACAATCTGATTAATAATGATTTATTAGTCTAGGGCTGTAGTGTTACTTCTGGGCTTCAGGCCAGTATCTCTTTAGGGTGTTATACTTGTGGAGGAAAAGAAGAAATTATATCCTTCACTGCTAGTTTTAAAAACAAATCCAACTATTTTGCAGGTAAATGTAGAATTAGAACACTAAAAGTAGCAGCAGGAAGCAAAACACTGGTAAGATATACAAACACAAAAGTGTATCATTAATGTAAACCTGAGACCATCATATCTTTTTGGTATTTTCAGCTGTGTTTGGGTGTTTATGCACATAAGAACTTTGCCTTCACCTCTGCAACATACTTTATTTTCAGGAGAGAGAATTGTACATGATTCTTTTCCAATTTCTTCCTATGCCTTATTTCAAATGTACAATATTTGGGTTATTATCCCTTATCTCCTCTCTTGCTTGTCTCATAAACATTTCTTCCACCATGTCATCTTAGATCTGTAGGGATTTCATTTTTTTTCTTTTTTTTTTTTACTTAGAGTATGTTGTGTGACAGGTAAGGTGTTCTTCTCTGTAGTTACTTTATGAAATAAATACCTGCTTATACATGCTTCCTCAAAATAATAATTGCAACTGTTAAGGTTTTTTCTGCAGTGTGCTTTGAACTAATTATTTTTGATGATCTGCTGTTTTCCTAGTGTATGAGGATTCTCTGTTAGCTATTGGAATCCACAAGCTCTGTATTTTCAGTACATCTTGAAGCAAACAGCCAGAGCTCATATATTCATTTACTGTGGCAAAATAGTGAATGCTGAAACCAGCTCAGATTCCCACGGCCAATACAGATTTGTTGATGCAGTGCAGTGCCTGGGCTAATGAGACTTGATTCTCAGCCAGTGTAGTTAGATAGACTGTACAAATATATTCGTACTACTTCTAAATCCAAGACTGACTTACTCAACACTGGTTTGATTATCTCTAATGTTGTTCTACATTGTTTATGGACATATATTAAAGTTTATACAAAAGAGTATTTCTTGGGCAGTTAATGTTGGGCTGCATAGCACCAGCTAGCCTCTATGTTGTATGGGTAACAGTCATGGGGCAAGGACTTTTCACAATCCACTTTACCTCTGATAGGCTCCTGCTTCATACATATGTGGGAAAGGTCATCATCAGCTGTTAATGTTGTGCTGTTCTTCTCTACCATGCAATACACTGGACAGCCTCAGAAGTAAAGCCAAAGACATATAGTGTCAGAAGGATGACTAGACCAATAAAATGCAGATCCTTTACTTCAGTCATGTATACTCACCCTCATATTACTGACCCGGGAATAAAAGTCCCTTAATTGTGTGACTAGGAACACCAGTCACATTTGATGGGAATAATACATTACAGAGATTAGGGCAATTTAAGAATATTTTCTTTCTATAGAATATTTATTTATTTTATGACTTATGCCATGGAAGCTGCTATTTGCCTGATACAGTGTTAATGTATAAAGAAAAACCAAACAAACAGCCATATTCTAGGCTGAGAACAAGTTAAAACAATATAAGTAAAGTCAAAAAGAAAGACAATAATGACACTGATCGAGGGAACATGTGGTTTCTGGTAGTCTATTTGAAAGAAACATTGGTTCTGCTGCTGAGCATTTTCCAAAGCTGAACATTTTTCCAAAGCTGCAATAGCAAGAGGTCATATTTCTCCAACATCCAGTTTCATAGCAAACAAGGTTAATGTTCCTCGCTAGCCTAAGTCACAATGAGATCTACTCCACATGACATTACTTTTATCATCAAGATCAGGACTGAGCAACTCCCTGAGCTGAAAAGGATTTTGGCATGATTTAAAACAAACTGCTCATTAACAGCTTTCTTTAGAGGCACAATATGTCTGACAACATTGAACTTGTTCAGATTTTCCAATAGGAGAACCTTCCAGGCTTCAAGAGCTTGCAGACCTGTTTAGACAAATACTATTTCTCACAACTGAGGTCGTCTTCTCTATGTAAGCTATGTAAGATCCATCCAGGCTTGAAGGAGGAAACATTCATCAGAACTAAAGATGTGTAGAATTAAATAAGGAATGATGAATACATCTAGGAGGTTCCAAAAATCATGGGGATGCATGGGGAAATTATGTCTACCACCCATATTGTATGTGCAGAAGCTGTTAAAATAACATGGAAAAAAATATTTGATGACAGGGAAATGAAAACAGTTATTGAAACTACTAAATGTTAATGTCTTTTTGTCTCCTCTATACCTCTTAGAGCTTTATCTTATTGACTACTCTGCTTCCTTTGCAAACTCCTCTCCCTGCTTGTCCCTAATTTTTTAATGGGACTTCTCTCATTGCCTTTTCCATATACCCATCCACCTCACTTTGTCTCCTTCAACAGATACTTATTCCAGTGCAATCCATTCTGAAAAGTGTCATAGAGTCATAAAACAATTTAGTTTTAATGAGACCTCTGGAAGTCCTGTAGTCCAACGTCCTGCTCAAAGAGGTTCAATAAGAGTAGCTTGCTAAAGACTGCATCCGGACGAGTTTTGAATAAATATTTCCAAGGGTATCTCCAAGGAAGAGGGGCAACCTGTTCTTGTAACTGACCAAATTCTTGACAAAGAAAAAAATTCCTTAGATGTATTCCAACCTTCCCATGATATAATTGCATCTGTTTCTATTGTCCTATCACTATGCCCCCTAAGGAACAGGTTTGGGCTCCATCTTCTCCATACTCTCCAACTAGGAAAAGAGTATCCTGATCAATCCCTGCTAAGCATTCTGCTCTTACGACTGAAAAGTGCCAGTTCTCTCAGCCTATCCTCTTCTGTCTTATACATCCAATTATCTTGGTGTCCTTACACTAGACTTCCTCTAGTACGTCAATGTCTGTCTTTTACTGGAGAGCTCAGTACTGGACACAGTACTCTAAATTTAGTTCCACAAGTGTTGAAAAAGGGGGGAGTACGGGGGGAAGTACTACCCTTTATCTGCTGGCAGCACTTTTGTTAACCCAGCCCAGGATGCTGTTGGTCTTCTTTGCTGCAAGGGCAAACTTCTGATTCATGTTAAACTTGTTGTCAGCAGGACCCCCAAGGTCTTTAATGCAAAACTTTTTTTTATCCTGTACTAAATTATTCCTGCCCGGATGCAGGACTTTACAATTACCTTTGCTGAACTTCATGAGGTTCCTGTCAGCCCATTACTCCAGGCTGTCAAGGTCTTCCTGAACAGCAGCCCTACTCTCCAGCAGAGCGATTAGTATAGAATCTGTATTAGGAGGTTCAAATGCAGAAAAAGGAATTTTCTGTAGTCCATACTTAATAGCTCTCTGTTCATTTTACAGAGGTCTGGTACTGTTTGTTCGTTTCCATCACCGTCTCCACCCTAAAAGGGGATCAGTAAACAGAGATGCTTACATCTCTTCTGACTCGAGATGGGTCCTTTAAACAGAGGATTTGTTGGTGTAGTACAGCTGCATGGTCTTGACTCAGTTTTACTGAAGAGATGTTGTTGGTGTAGCATAAGGAAGTAGACAAGCTAAAACTATGTAAGATAAAAAAAGGTAAAAAAAAAAAAGACAATGGTGTAATTGTTGATACAGCAGTCATTAATAGCTCAAGGACTCAGGAAGAAAAATACTTACCTGAAAGAATATAAAACATTAAAAAGCCTCTCAAAGAACAGGATGATGGAGATCAATGTATTCCTAGCAGCAGTCGAGGTTGACCTTTTCTTACCTGGCAGATGACTGCCTGGTCACAGAGATTTGTTGATTGTCTCATTGGGCTTTGTGAGCAAATTAATGCTTGGCCTAGAAAGTATTAGTTCCAGACATTTGGTCTTTGACCATTAGCCAATAAATGATTTTACTGTACTTTAGGTTGTGTTTATCTTGCTTACAGAGTCACTGTCTGGTGAAAGATATCCAAGGAAAAGAGACCCAGAGAGGGAGGATTAAAGAACCAGCATTACAAGAAGATTGTTGCAGACCATGTAAATGTTCAGTCTGAAGATCTTTATGTGTTTTACAGAGATATAGAAGATGAAAACATATGCTGCATGACTGCCTATTCCTACACCAAGGAGTTTCCCTAAGCAAGTAGTTTCCATCTCCTTCTCAACTTGGTTTCCCTTTGCTTTAGCAAGAGTGTATGACAGTTGGGAACAACAGCTGATGCTTTGCCTGCTGCATGTCAAGGACAGAATGCAGCTCTTGCCTTCCTGGCAACTGAGAAGGCAGATAAAAGGTATAAAACCACCTCCTGCAGCATTAAATGTTTTCATTTTCACTGGATGAAGAAAACCCAAACAAACAAACAATGGAAAAGGCTGCCATTCATTATCTTTGGTCTTCAACAAACCATTCTTCATCATCCTCAGTCTTCTGTTGCAAATAGGAGCAATTTTGTGATCTTCCTTATTCCTCTTCTCTGGGGACACAAGAGCAAGGAGAGAGTAGTCTTCTCATCTCTAAAAAACTGTTTCCTCTACAAGCCAGAAGATTACTTTAACTGTTCTCCTTCTGGTCCACTTCCTTTTGCACTTAGTACTTGGAAGAGCATAGAACTGATTTTAAGCACTGTAAGGAAATATTTGAGCCACATTATTCATATAAATTATTTTATCTCTTGATTTATGTAATTTGTGTGCCTGAAGTGGATGATTTGTTTCATTGAGATCACTATAAGAAAAAAAACCCAAACAATGTTAAAATTAAGCATTAATAATTCATACATTTTTTAGACATTTGTTTCAGTTAAATAAAATAGAAATGTAGCCACATAAAAATCCATATCGTTTTAAGCTGATTAGATCAATAAAGTATGATCTCATGAAGGATTTTATTATTATTCTTCCTTTCTATGCTAACTGACTTCAGAAAAGCAGTTTCTGTACCTATTTTGTTTTGGAGTACTGCAAAACTCGTAAGTGGATTTATTGTAAGATCATTCAAAACATTCTATTAGTTCTAATGAACTTCTTTGTTAAGATTTAATATTACAGATAATTATAAAAATGATAAAGAATAGAGATAAACCTAAACATTCTCTCCAGATGGTTTAACTTGGATAAAATATCAGCATCAGACTTAATAATGGAATAAAAGGTTTCAACTTCTTTTTCAAAATATGCTGATTTCATTAAAAAGTGTTTCTAGAACTTACAGCTGCAGAGGTGAATCTGGAGAAACTTATGTTACAATATCCATCTGAGTCTATAAAGACCTTGAGAAAGTAGTCCTGGGGAAGCCAGTACTTAAAGTGCTTTATATGTGCTAACTTTTTCAATAATGATGAAACGTGGCAAGTGTCTTTCAATGGGGGTTGGCAGAAAAGTAAAACAAAGGCAACAAGTCTGAAAGCATAAAAGGAAAAGGGAACCTAAAAAACCCCGCATGTACTTACAGTCTGAAAATGACCATCTATTGCCAGCAGCATCTTATTTTGACATCCCACTAGGAAGAATTTCATCTTTAGGCAGAACTTGGGACAACTTCAACATAAAGCTAACAAGACACACCTATCTATGTAATCTTAATAAAACTCTCATATCAGTGCCTCTAAATAATCTATATACAACCAGAATGAAAGATTAAAGTATGCGTTCATTAAATTTAGCTTCATTATGAAGTTTGCAAAATCTGGAGCAAGACTAGCTACAGAGAATAAACCAGTATAAAGTTAAATTCAACATATTCATGTTCTCTTCTGATTAAAGCAAAATATAATCAGGATGTTTGAATATGTAGTACCATATACACACAATGATGTAGATTTTTACAACAGAAAAATAGAAACTGTGCTTATTGAAAATTATCTTGCAATAGCATTATCTATATTCCTGTTCATACCCCTAAAAATTCAATATGCATAAGTCCCATATTCTTCCAACTGTATCAATAGTGAGAAAGGTGAAGAATGAACTGGGAAAGCTACATCCTGGTTTAAAAAAAATGCTATCTGACTTTGAATTAAAACTGTCCTAGAATTGTAACCACTGTAGGATTGAAGTCACAACCAATTTTCACATAGTTAATAAAAGCTGCTCACAAATTGAAGTTGGTGATACAAAAAAAAAAAAAAAAGATTTTTTTGATGCAGCTTTAGTTGGAAGGCAGATTTATTTATTAATGGTATCTCTTGTAGCTTCTTTTCCCTCTCATGAGGTGTGGAGGGTGCAGTTTCAGTGACTTTGCTGTAATTCTTCTATAACTCTTCCACAGATGCTTTAATGTCAATCAATCCTGTCTCTGTAGCAGCTGACTGTCCCCCCAGCACCGCAATTCTATTAATTCAATTCATGTTGAATTCTATTGCTGTATTAAAGGGACAGTTGGCTAGCATGGGGAGGACAGCATTGATTGACTAGGCTTCTGTGCAAGAATTACAGTAGAATTACAGCACAGATGCAGAAATTGCAGCCTGCTGCTCCATGGAGGAGTTTGAATGGAAATGGTCCTGGGAGAGAGGAATTGTACCTATCAGAGACATTGCTAATAGTAGGAAATTCTCCCTTAAATTAATCCTCATTAAAAACAATTTAGGAAAGAAATTATGAAACCTAAACTTCATTTGGAAGCACAGTGGTTTTGAAAAAGAATACAAAATCATTAAAAGATACAGTCTTTTTTAAAATACTGTTTGAAAAACTGTTTTTCTAAGGATTGCAGTAATGTTATACTGTTCTGACAGCAGTACTACTCTATAGCTTTGATCATCTACATATCAGGGATATTTAAAAGCTAAAGAGCAGGTTTTGTGAGGAGAAACAGTTAAAGTGTATTCATTAAAACATAGTTTGACATTTCCATCCTGATTCTTCATTCCAATGACAATTTAAAACACACACATACATAGTTTCCTTAAACTGGTATTGCTGAATTTAAGTACAGAATAAGTAGATATTTTAGAGGAATTTCAGATATGTTATTAACATCCACAGATCAAAATCACTTACTTTAAAACCAGACAAATCTTGATTTTTTATTTTCCAAATGGCTTTTGGAAGTGATTTAACAGAACTTTAATGCTTCTGAGTTAATAAATTTGTGTTATCATAGTTATATTTTAAGATAGTAAGATCATTACTGCATATGGGGGCATAGTATAATAATTCAAAAACCTCACTGACTATCATCTTGCTTTAATTTGCTATGTTATGAAATTCACAAAGATATTGCCTATGCTATGAGAGATACATTTAGTAAAAGATTTATATTATCCATCTATATCAGTATCTTCAAAGTATTTTGCAGTATGTCATAGCTTTCATCTGCTTCCATTTCATTATGTGATACAGTAGTGATCATATACGATATTTTATAAAACATATATTAACTCAGTAGATTCTTCCATCCAAAGCTTCCAGTCTAGAATACTTGTTTCTACAATGTGCAGCTTATTACTCTTGTTACTGTTTTTACCTCTTTGGTCCCAATTCTATTATTGTTGTAACTATTTAATTTTTTTTTCCCTTTGTCAGTTTCAGACAGTTTTGCTCCTTGAAATAAATAAAGTGCACTATACATTTGGATCAATAGGTAATAAAATCTAGCAGGATTTATTATTGATACAAAATACCTGCCCCAGAACAGACTATATATACAGTTTTTACAGAAAGAGTAGTACAGGCTTTGATTAACTCTTCCCCAAACTAATAACACTGATAGCAGTTCTCTAGATTCTTGGCTTATACTTTTTAGTATGGATATGGATAAGTTGCTCAAACCAGCCTTTGGAATATCTAGAAACCTTTGATCTCCCTGATCATAGTTATTGTATGTACAGTTAAGTGGCTGCCACATAGTTGTGACTGAATAGATTAATGATCTGCTTCTGGCAAGGAACAAAAATCTCAAGAACCTGAAATGAATATGGTTTTGACATGAAGACAGAGAGGATCCAGCACTTGCTTGTTCTGGTGCTTATTTACCCTCACTGCTAAATTATTAACTCCTCCACTCTGGAAAGTCCATTACTTCATCCTATACATATCACTTGTGTTGGTTGTTTGAACAAGATATAGTTCACCAGGTGACACTCCATCACACACTATTTGCCTAGTCTGCACTTAGCATTATGCTTCACTCTGCAGAGTGACTCGACAGAAATAGTGCCAATCCAAATGGTGAGCTAAATAATTTCCATGCTTAAATTTCAGGCACACTTCAGGCACACAAGAAGGTTCAAGTCAGCTGTTTTGATGGGGTAGGTCTGCAGCATGTGGCTGCAGGCTGGGAGAACCACAGATGGATTTGGCTTTCCAAATGATGGCAGTTCTGTTTGTGTTTACTCCTCCACTTGCGTTACCCCTCAGACCTCAGCTTCATGCCACTTCACTGCTACCTCTTGACCTGGTATAGCTGTGGACTTGGAATGGGATACTACACCACCTACTGAGAAGGGCCTGACCACAGAAAGAAGGTTATATTTTTAACCCAGTAAGTTTTCTCATCCAGTTCATCACATGTCCACAGAAGAACCTGGACTAACAAAGTGCAGAAAGTGTAGTGCAGGAGCAGGATCAGCCAGGTAAAGAAAACTTTAACATTTCCTTTAAAAAATTGCTTTTGCTTTCTGGCAACCTATTGCCAGCATGTTGGGCTGAGACAGAAAGAAGGTGTCATGGTCTTCTCCGGAAACACAATGTCCCAGAACCACAGCAGGGAAGTGGGAAACAGGGTTTTCCTTGGAAGTGACACGTTTACCATGACTCACTTCTACCTTATCCAATAATTCTCTTAGTAGAATTGTCAACACATCACAAATCATATGATACTATATTTGCTTTCTTGATGAAAGTCTGGGAATAAAGGCCTAGAATGTATCTCAGATGAAATGCTGGTAGACACATATCCATTGTTTCTTGTTTATTAAGTTCCTTAATTGCTCAGTCCTAGCTATTAGTTTGTGGTTTATTCAAACTGTTTAGTGTCTTATAAAGTATCTGGAAGCTTCTTACATAAATATTAAGTAACAGGGATAATAGCATGGCACCAAGAATTACTCTCTGCCACAGAAATTTCATGGAAGGGGAACAATTATTATCAATCTGCTTAAGATTTGTCTAGAAGAGAACAAAGGCAGAGAAAAGCACTTATCTTTATCATATTTTATAACCAAACGTAGGAACTGCTCTGACAATGAAATTAAGTTTGTTCTATAATTATTGACTAGTATTACTGATAGTTTATTATTTGCTTCTTTATTGACTGAGTCCTGGATTTGGCTTGTTTTGTTGGTTTGGTTGTTTTCTTTTTCTTTCGTCCAACACTGTTGTCAGACTACATTTACCGTTTTGTGGAAGAGTGGAGGACTCAGGCTGCTAAAATTAATTTCTTTGGTCTGCTTTTCCATAAGGCTAGGTACAAATAATATGCAGTCTTGCATTAAAAAAAAAAAAAAAGCGTTACCTAGGTGATCAAAATCCTTTAGTATTATTCAACAATTATTTTATTTTTATGGTATAAAGGCTGCCCCTGTTTCTTTTCAGAATTTCGAACAGAAATACTTGTTGAACAGATTACATCATCTCTGTCTACTAATAAACCTATACAACAAGTAAGATTTTGTTCTTTGCTAGGGTTTTTGGTTGAGTTTTTTTGCCAGAAGCTAGACCTTATTTTTCTTAGTCCTGGGACCCAAGATTTTAGTGTACTCTCTTCAGGTTTTTGTATCAATTCTGTGCTCTTAATAATTTCCTGGTTTTACTGCTTCCTTAATATTTTCCCATTTTATTTCTAATTTCTATCTTCACTTTGATACAAGTGAACTTTCATCAAATTTGTCCTGTTTCTTGAGAAAGGATGTTTTCGTATCTGTGGGCCTTGTTTGAACTCGATAGCAGTTCTTTTCTCTCAAAGATATCTCAAAGCACAGGTGTAAGAAATTCTTGCCTTCTCGTTTGGTTTCTCAGGGGAAGTTATGTTAGTTATTATTCTGTTACTTGAACTCTTTAACATATAAGGAAGGTCATTCAGAAGTCTAATGAGAAAGCATATGACATTAGGCTTTCAGTATGCATTCTCACCTTTATTGGAATGACTTATTTGTATTCAAGTTACACTGCCTTTGCCAGTTGAGCAAAGGTAAAGCCGTGTAAGCTCTCTAGTGTGGATGCAACTATACCATATAAAAATAACATGTACAGATCAGGCTTTATCTGTTCAGAAAAGTTTTCACAGTGTAGCTTACTTCCATTTTGACTACACAGGTACAGCTAAAAAAAAAGTCAACAATTTGCTTTAAGCTGAGTCACATCTGAGCTGTACAGTATACTACTACGCTTTAGCAGAATTAGGTGGGAAGGTGTTTTATGTTGTCAGGTTTATGCATTGAAGTCCAGATTTTTTCAATGCATACAGTTGGAACTATGTCAGGTTTTAGGATGTATAGTCCAAGATTTAATGAAATTCTGGAACAGACTACTAAAGCAAATGATTTATAGCAGATTATGACATTTGATTGTTTCTTTACTATCTGAAAATAAAAACAATCAGTGGGATAATACAAAAAAGACATAACGGAGCGAGCATATTAATAGCACAATGTTACAATAATTTCCACAAAAGAATGTGAATATGCTATACAACCATATGGCAGAATTTGTGTGACCATTTTAATAAGTAATGACCTTTTACATGCCTCACTGATACCTGCACAAAGCCTGTGTGTGTATGGACTAGTCTAGACAATATTATTAGTGGCTTCAGCTAATGTGAGGTGCAGACTAGGGTACAGACAGGAGCTATCTGGTTTACACCCATTCTATAGAAAAGTAAAGAAAGCGTAGTAGTTTGGAGAAAGTAATTGAGGCTGAAAATTAAACTAATTCCTCTGAGATTTATTAGATATTCCTTACTTAGAATTCAAAGTTAGTGTAGTTTTGAAATTTAAGTGTTACTGGTTGATATTTCACAACAATGACCAGCAGTGTTTTCTTTTCTCCTACCTACTTAGAAAGTTGCAACCTTTTCTGCCAGATATGGATATTATAGCTTTCCATACCTTTATCATCTCTTAACTGGACTACTGAGAGGACTCTCTGTAAAAATATTCCTATTCAGTCTATGAAGAAACTGAAGCTGGAGTTGGGTGTGCTGCTTTCATGACATCTGTAACAGGTTCAAATGTTATGTGCCTATCCCACTCATCTCTCATTTGTTGGTTTTCTTTCCCTCCTTTCAGAAGTTACCACTTTGACACCCCTCCTTTATGTGATATTTTAATCAAGTTCTACCAAAATGAGGAAAAATTATTATTAAATATGTAAGATTATTTGTATTGTCTAGACAGAATCTTTTTAGAGAGCTGTGATACATGCATATCTACCAGCAAAGCAGAGGAGGTCAAATTAGGAAGCTGTGAGCCTCTGTGTGTGACCTGGGAAAGATAACCTGTTTGCAGAGCTCCACTGCAGCCAGAGCAGTTTGCTTGACCAAGCTGATGTCGTCAGTAGCAACCTTCGGTATTTGGGTTCTGCACTGGCCAAGTCTTCTTTTCCACATGCTTCTTAATATGTGTGTTTTGACTTTAAAATACTAATTGAGCTACACCTTTCCTTACCTGAAATGTTTCCTCACTTTTCACAAATGAAATGTGAATAAGTTTATCTACACTTTTTTGCATTTTAAGAATCTAGGGGCAAAAGTGCTCTACAGCATTTTATGATTATTTATTTGTTAATAAAACACCAGAAAGCATTCTCTGATATGCAGCTTGAACTTTTCCATTCTTACTTTAATCCTATTACTGCTGTTTAAATCCCTGTTTATCACCCTGAGTGATTCTTCTCCTGCCTTGGATTTACACCCCCAAGATATTCAGAGACTGTTATCAAGTTCCCCCATTTCAGCAAAGAGTAAGCCATGGTGTAGTATACATACATGCTGCATCCCTGGAAGTGTTCAAGGCCAGGTTGGATGTGGCTTTGAGCAACCTGGTCTAGTGGGAAGGTGTCCCTGCCCATGGCAGGGGGGTTGGAACTAGATGATATTTAAGGTCACTTCCAACCCAAACCATTCTATGATTCTATGTTATTTCATAATTTTAATTCTGTATTCCTCTACCTGCCCTACAGTTTTGTGATAGTTTGTGTTGTCCAAAACATCTTTAGTTTCTGGGTAGGCTTTTGGTAATAAGAAACCTGCACAACAGCATGCATTTCAGCTCTGCTTCTTCTTGAGCGACACAAAACCCAATGGAAGTTAAATAGCTGGTTTTATACTGGGTACAAAGAGAAGGACTATTAGGGTATCCTGTAATGTGTCTCTTTTCTTTAAAAACAGCCAAAACCAACAGTGCCTTTATCATTTGTGTCTGTAATGTTAATTAAATTCTATTACAAATACTTGTCCAATTCATTGCTGTGATCGGTCCAATAATTGGTACCATTTAATGGCTGTATTATCATAGTGCATAGAAACCAAAATCAGCAACTGAGATCCATTCGTGCCAGGCACTAAATGAGCACAACAAGAAGACAGTCTTTCCAGCAAGGAGCTCACAGTCTAAATAAGCCCAAACAACTAAGACAAGATGGCAAACAAAAAACAAATCAAGAACAAGACAAGAATTAGAAGGAAACAAGGAGACAGAGTGGTCAGCATGGTGGGTGGTGGTTTCACATGTGGAGAGTCCTAGGGTTATCTAAAGACAGTAGCTTTCTTTTTCTCATTAAGCATATGTTTCAAGTAATTTCCTTTCAAATGCTTGCCTTAAAAAAACATTCATGTTTCATTTTCTACATTTCTGATCTCTCCAGATGACATTGTATTAACCCTCTGTCCTAACTGATCCGTGCTTTTTTACTTTTCTCTACCTGTTTCTTTGATTGTATTTGGTTGTCTGTCTGCAGTATTCTCTAATCTTTGCACATAACAGGATAATATATCAATAATATTTTACACATTACGGAAATTTTAGAATACATTTTAGAAACAGTAGATATATGACAGCATCTATACTGGAGTACATGTGAGTAAAATTTTTTTGTTTTGTTTTTTTTTTAAAGGAAAAAAACAAAGCAGATAATTGTTGCTTACAAAGGATGCATATAGATAACTGTGGGTTCCAGCAGCCTTCCCTTTCAAAAAGGAAGTTACACAGTGCTACATCCAGTCACTGTGGCCTGAATGTATATCTGCTGCTAGGCAAAGGTGTTACCTCAGTTTAGGGTTTCTGTGTTACAAATTGGTGTAGCTCTTTTGTTAAAGAAAACAGAAATAAATCAATGATACACACACATGAAACAAGGAAGATGTTACTCTGGGTTGCTGGGCCTATAGCATCATCTCTACATATTTAGAGTGAAAAAAAAAATCACAGTTGTTGTGGTTGTTCACAAGACAAATAATTTTCAGCTTTACAAATTTTTATGTAAAAGTTATGAAAGCCAACTCTAGATTTTATCACCTACAAGGTCTCTGTCATCCGGAGAGTCCTATTATTTTATATTAATCTTCCCCCAAAGTGGGGGGGAATCTGGTCAGGATTGGTGCTCAGCCAGAACATTACAGAGAAGAGTAAGATCCAGGTTAGTTACTAGTCCACAAGTACTGTCAATGTTTCAGTAGTACTGGAATAATAGAAGGTGGGATAGTGGTATTTTTAATGGTGGAGGGTATGGAAAAGGACCATTTCATTTGAAAAAGCCTGGTTGTTGTACAAGATGTGAGAATAACAAGTGAGGTAACCAGTTTTGCTGCTTGTGAGATAAAATAAGAGAAATTTTCCTTTTCAGAAATCTGTTACTGATAGTAAATGTATTGAGGGAAATATTTGTATGTTATTCATTAGAATTCT